>NC_056733.1:1839671940-1839701940 GCF_019279795.1 Protopterus annectens | reverse complement strand
CGCCACATGTCCTGCATGGTGACATGTGTGTAATTACATGTTTGTGTGTGATACCGTACTGCACCATCACCTACTATTGTGTGTGTTATGGGGGTGCAGGAGCTGTCTATAGAGTACCTATAGTCTGGTGGAGTGTATGGGTTGCCATGTATGTCAACTGCATGTGTGTATGTCTGTGTGTGTGGCTATGTCTGCACACATGTGTGTGTGTATGTACTGTTTAGCTGTGATGTAAAGGTCTTACAGTCTGTTCCCTGTTTTTCCCTCACAGGTGGTGAGGTGGGGCTGGGTCCCCCCCGCAGGGAATCTTATGTCACTGATACAGACAGTGACCATGAGGATAGGTGTGTTGAGGCACAGGAAGGGTTATCATGGGCTGCCGCTGGGCCACCAATTGACATCCCACATGTATCCACCCCATCCACTCACACAGTCACACTGCCTCTATATACCTTATCACCGTTGGCCTTAGCTGATGGACAGTCTACGGTTGCCATTGGCCAGGACAGTATGGTATCTATGGCACGTGTGTCAGGACACGGCAGCCATAGCCAGATGTCTGGTGGGGTATCAAATAGGCAGATGTTCAGGGGTGCTCATCGGAGCACTGCTGGTCATCATGCCCCTGGCAGACATGCCACATCTATAACAACCACATGCATGTTCCAGACTGTCATGGAGGCACAGGCACGAATGGAACAGCACACCAGGCAGGATCTAAGGGCACAGAGGGCTCATCACACCTCTGTAACTGACAGCATCCATGACCTAGCAGGTGCCATCCATAATTACACTGAGGTCATGGATAGACTGTGGGGTGAGACATTGGATGTCATTCACAATGTCATGTCCATGCATCAGGATAGGGCAGGATGGTTGTGACGGCCAGGTGGACGTATGCCAACAACACCAGCAGCTGGAGGTCACAGTGGATGTCACCCCAGTCACAGCCGCTCCTGTAGTGGCAGTACCAGCCTCAGCACTGTGGGGGGGTGCTGTCCACAGTCATAGTAGACCATGAGTACATGTCGCTGGCCAGTCCCAGGAGGGACCTGGATCCAGTGGACGTCTGTCAACCTCAGGGGACAGTACTCAATCTGGCTTTGTACCTGATACTGCCTGTAGCACCTCTGCCAGGCAGAGGTCCTGTGTCCGTGTCCAGAGATGATGAACTGCAAACCCTGCCAGGTACAGTCAGTAGCTGTCTAACAATTCCCTGTATAGGGCAGCCATATGGAGGAACTGTGTGCATGCAGACACACACACATAAACAACAAACCTAGGGCAACCACATACCTGCACATACGACATCACCAGTAGCCCATAACAGTACTCAGCCCCCTCACACACACATACACACACACACACACACACACACACACACACACACACACACACACACACACGTGGTCAAAATGTATGGCTCAGCCTAGGCCTCTGGCTAACCAACAACACACCCTGTGCATATGATGATACCTGTGCCACTAACTGACATCTGTAACATCGATGCAAGGACAGGCTAACATGGTGTTGATGCACAGGGTGACTGTACTACAGTGTAGCAATGGAATGATGTGTAGCATGTTGACAGCAGTAAAGTGAAATGCTAATATCTTGGAAGGTGTAGCTGTGCAGCCATGATGCATCATATATGTAATTAACAATGTTGTATTGTAGTTACCATTATCTATTCTGATTGCATTGTGTTTGTCCATGTGCCACATGGCTGATGGGTGTAGTGGTGTCAGCAGGCCTTCTACAGTGGACACCAGTATGTGTAGTGGATGGTACACATGCCATGGCTGGGTACAACACACAGAGTCTTTGGTTTGGATGCAGTACAGGTACAAGACTGTACACATGGAGGTATGTCCCTGTGCAGGTAACACATCTGTTGCACATGTAATCCCACCAGGACAGGATAGGCACAACCACACATTGCTATATATGCAGTCTGCAATGTGGATGACATTGAACATGCTAACAGCAGGGTGTATGTCCCTCTCCCCACTCTTCTGTGATCCTCACCTCAGTAACATGTGTGTGCCAATACCGGTGGCATAGCCCTACCCTTAAGAAGGTGTGAGGTGCTCAACTACAGTGAATGGTGTAAACAACAACAATTAACAACCTGATTGCATACACTGTACTGTAGTACAGACAGCTATGTGGGGGATAGAGACAACAGTAACTGCAATAATGGTGGATGTGTCCACAACAGCCACACCCAGTGAGTTATAGCAACTTCAGTAGTGCTGCACACCTTTACAGTGTGGAGGAGGGCATTAACACATCTATGACCTGTGAAGGACTGTATGCCCACGGGATGGCACCTGTGGAATTTTGACATTTGCCAAGCAGTCCTGGTGAACACATATTCTGTGAACGGAGGTAGATCCCTTAACAGCTACACACATTCCTACATGTGGGATGGTGTACAAAAGCCTGCTATGATCTACATAGGCACTGTGCACTTCCTAACCCTCTTCTACACCTATCATGATTGGGTAAAGGAGGTATACCAGGCACAGGTTGTATTCTCTGCCTTTGACAAGTCCAACAGTGGTGGGTTCCCGTGTGTTAAGATTACCAGTAACATTGGCCATGGGCTCATTGTTGATATGTTCCATGTCCCTGCAGACCAGGGTCAGCAGGCTACTGGGCGGTAGTTCCCAGCTGACATGGTGGATTTGTGGTCGTACTTACCAACATTGGTGAATCTATTGTCAGGTGTAGGCCTATTGGATCATATGAGGGATCCCAGCTACTTACTACACCTGCACAGGGGGTTTCCGCAAGCATGACACATCACTTGACTGTACTCCGTGATATGTTAGTAATGCCAGCCTAACATCCTACAGGTGGGATGGAGTACTGTTAACATGTACTACCCTTGTCGTGTAGTGTCCTGGTTATGGGATCTGCTAAGGTTGGTATTGTATTGCAGGCCAGACGTGTTTGGCTGGGGGGAATACCTATCCATGCCAGATGTATGTTTTTTGGGTCTCTCAAACCCATCAATGGTGCATGTGGACATATATGTTGTGGTTGCGTTCCCAGTTTCATCTACAGATGTATGTCCATAGATACCTATATTGATATATATATGTTCACCTTTGAAAGGGAGACAATCATTTCTTCGAACGGCCCTTTCTGCAAACTGAAAGGACAAATCTGTCATTTCTTGCTGCACCACAGTTCAAAACACAGCAGTTCTAAAGGCACCTTCACTGACTCTCGAACTGCAAGTTGGAATACATATTGTAATGCAGGGGAGCATGCCCCCCTGCACCCCCCCCCATCTGAGGGCTGGGCACCCACAACCCCCCTACTGTGATATACTAACTCTGAGTTTGCACTACAGTGGGGATAGGCAAATATACTCCATCCTTACTATAGTGCCATACGCACCCAAATTGACAAATATGCAATGAGCAAATGCATAGTGACGTTTGCTCATTGCATATTCGATGCATTTATTGCAAGATTGTGCAATGTTGAGAATGTACTTTTGGCCTTCCAGCTTTTGGACACATGGATTTCTCCCTTTGAAAGGTGAGCCATATATATGCTGACATATATGCATTCCCAGTGCTGTATATATGTGGACATATGGATGTATACATATATATCTATAGATATATGTGTATTTATCAATATATGTATTTAATGGCTTATATATATATATATATATATATATATATATATATATATATATATATGTATGTATTTCTATACCTATATCTACATATATAGATATGTTATATCCATTTAAAGTTGAATATATACACACAGACAAATGCATCTGCATGGCGGAATACATTCCCTGTAGTGTTATATCCCTGGACTGGATGATATGTATTTATTTATTTATTTATTTAAATTTGTTGACCGGGAGTGTCCCACTGGACGTAAGTCCATTTTCAATGGAGGCCCGGGGAGAAAAGCTCCACAGTTAAAATAAACAGGCAGTATTTACACTGGATTACATAGTGATTAACAATTTACATAGCAATTACTTACAACATATTTACAGATGAAGAGCATAGTACATCAGTAGAAAACTAGAATCTTTATCTGTGAAGTGCATACCAGACATTACCAAATGTTACAAGAAGAAGTTTGTGCTGTATAATAAGTACTGGCTTATGAGCATCTGAGCTTGCTATAATCAAGGTAGTTAGTGGAGTGGAAAGAAAGGTAGTGGTTGGATGGGGTATATGATATTAGAGTGGGAGTTGCAAGGGCATAGCCAGCATGTTTTTAGTTGCGCTTTTAGTAAAGTTTTGAAGTGGGTGCATGATGGTATGGAGGTAATTGTGGGTGGGAGTGAGTTCCATAATTTGGCTATGGCACAAAAGAATAGTGCTTCACCAGCAGAGTTATTGGCTTTAGTGATCTGCAAGTGATTTTTTCTGCTGGATCTTAGTGGTCTGGTGGTGCGATAGGGTTGGAGTAGATTCTGGAGGGATTGACATTTAGTGGATGGTTTACTAGTTTGTGGACGAATGAGAGTTGATACCACTGAAGGAGGTGAGGGAGTTCAAGCCAGCCCAGTTCAGCAAGTGAGAGACAGTGGTGACTACGGTAGGATGCCCCTGTGGCGAATTTGGTGATTTTGTTGTAGCAGGTCTCTAGCTTGTTTAGATCACATTGCCTTAGGTTGGTATATATTGGAGAGGCATAAAGTAGGGTGGAGATAAGGTGGGAAATTGCTATTGAAATCTTTGCTGCTTTGGTGAGAAATTGCTTATTTCTGTATAACGTTCCTAGTTTTTTGTGGACTTTTTTTATAGTCATGGATATGTGAATGTCAAATTTTAGTTTATTGTCTATTTCCACTCCTAGCAATTTGGTGTCTTCAGTTGGGTATATAGTGGTGTTGTCTTTTGTCGTGATGTTAAAGTGAGAGTTGTTTTGAGTATATTTGGTGGGCTGGAAGATGAGTAGTTTAGTTTTGTTTGGGTTGAGTATTAATCGGGCATCGGATAACCATGTTTCAACAGAGGAAAAGGCTTCCTGTGTGACTTTTTGCAGTTTTGGTAGGGACTGGGCTGAGCAGATGATGGTCGAGTCATCTGCGTATTGTATGAGTGTGTCATGTTTGGTGGCAGAGGCTAGATTATTGGTGTAAACAGAGAAGAGTAGGGGTCCAAGGATGGATCCTTGGGGAACCCCTATGGAGACAGGTAGTTGTGGAGATATGTCATTCTGCCATACAATGGATTGTTGGCGGTCAGACAGGTAACTCTGAAGCCAGTTGGTGACCGATTGTGAGAAGGATAGGTTATTGAGGACAGAGATACGTTGTTTGTGTGGGACCATGTAAAATCCTTTAGATAGGTCTAGGAAAGTAGCAGAGGAGAGATAGCCATTGTTTTTATGCTGAAGGATAGTGTTAGTAAAGGAGAGTAAGGCAGTGGTGGTGCTATGGTTTGGTCGAAAACCATGCTGAGTACTGGAAAGGAGGTTGTTAGTAAGGAGGTATTCTGAGACCTGAGAGTGTATGCATCTCTCTAGTATTTTGGAGAGTGGAGAGAGAATAGCTATGGGGCGGTAACTGGTTAGTTCTGTGGAGGGTCCACCTTTGTGGAGGGGAATTATATGTGATACTTTCCACAGTGTGGGAATGTAACTTTCTGACAGAGATCGGTTAATCCAGATGGATACTGGGTAGGCCAGAGCATCAGCTGCGATTTGTAGGTATTCACTTGGGAGGCGGTCTGCTGCTAATTTGGTGGGTTTAAGTTTAGTTAAAAGTTTTTTTTATGTTGGAGGTAGGTACAGGAGAAAAAGAGAAGGCAGTGGGGAGATTACTAGTTGAAGGTGTGGGTTGGAGGGGGGTTGTGTTGTTTAGCTAGTGATAGTATGGTTTGGGTGAAGTGTGTGTTGAATGAGGTAGCAATATTTTCTGAGGAGTGAGGGATGTTAGGAGGAGGGGTACTGACTTTACCTGGGTGGAGGATGGAGTTTATGGAGGACCAGAATTGTTTGGGGCTGTGTTGTGAGGAGTCTAGGGCAGACTGGTAGTATTGGGATTTGTCCTGTTTTATTAGCTTTTTGACTCTATTGCGTAGTTCTAGGAATTTCTGTCTAGCTGAGGGGGTTTTGGTTTTGCACCAGTGCTCCCAGGCTTTATCCCTGTTTTTCATTTCTGACTTAGTGGTTTTCTGTAGCCATGGGGAGGGTTGTGCTTTGGTTCTGGAGAATCTTATGGGGGCATGGTAATTAAGGATGTTCAGGAAGATAGTATTAAAAAATTCAACTGCATCATCTAGACTGAGGTACTTTAGAAAATGCCAGTTACATTATTTGAGGGATGAGATGAATGTGATTGGGTTAAAGTTTAGTTTTTTACGTATTTGACGGTAGAGGACAGGTTTAGCTTGGTATAGGTATTTTTTGAATAGGAATGTTGGGGAGTGATCGCTGAGGCTATCTGATAAGCAGCCTGTTATATATGACTGGGGCCTCTTACTGACTAGTATCCAATCCAGGGTAGTGTGCTTGGTGGAGTTTTTATTTATCCTGGTTGGTGACTGGACTAGTTGAGTGAAGCCATGAAAGTGTACATGATGGGTTGGATTGTTGCCAGAACAGGATTGCCAGTCAATATTTAAATCACCTAAGATGATAGTTTCTTGGGGGAGATGGTGGGTAGACCAGCTGAGAAGGTTTTCTAGGGGAGGGATGTTTTGGCCAGTTGGGAAGTAGCATCCAATTATGTTGATGGTTTTGTTTTGGTTAATTTTGAGGTTGGTATATATTATTTCTTCATTGCCTATTTGTGGAGCTGATGATTTTAAGATCTGAATGTTTAGATGCTGTTTAAATATTATAGCTACACCACCTCCTTTTTTGTTTAGCCAGTCTACTCTTAGTATGCCATAACCTGTAGGGAGTATTTGCTCACTAGTAATGTGAGGTTTTAGCCAGGTTTCTGTCAGGACGACTATATCTGGGGAGTACAAGTCTATAGTGGCATGGAGTTCATGGACTTTGTTGGATATACTTCTAATATTTAGGCATAGTAGAAGGAAGTCACTTGGCTTTCTATTGGCTGTAATATGGGAGAAGTTGTGGTTTCTAGTCTGATTATGAAGATTGGGGTTGGAGATGGTAGGGTCAGGTTTGGGGTGGATGTCTCCACTTAGGGCTAGTTTTGATAAGCATGAGATTATTAGTTTTCTCAGTTTTTGAATGTGTTTGTTTATAAGGGAAACTTTATGATTGTGCTCTGTGGGTAATAGGTATGGTGGGAGGGTTACTATGTTAAGTTGTAGGGATGCTTTATGTTTGAGTCATATAGCTGGTAGAATATGTGGGGGGTGCATAGGGATGGTTCTTGAGCTGGTGGGAGGGGAGCTGAGTGTGGGTGAGACATGAGTGGTGGTGTGAGTAGTAGTACAGTGGTAGTGGTTGAGTGGGGGAATGATGGACCTTTGGTAGGATGTAAGATATGCAAGGAGAGTGCATGCAGTGATCATAGGAAAGGTATGCTTGTACATGTTAGTTGAGGAGGTGTGATAGTAGTGGGAAGATGGAGGAGGTAGTGTTGGGTTAGTGCTGTGGTTGGCTATTAGAAAGATGGGAGGGGTTTGAGTGCAATAAAGGTGGGACCACCAGGGGCAGGAGGTAATAGGGGGCAGGGTGGTGAGCGAAGTGGGTAGAGACCCTGTTAGTTGCTCGTATGAGGGGCTGGAAACAATCACAAAGCAAATACAAGTATGTGTTAAGAAACAATCACAACTGACCAAGGACTGCTCTGGAACTGTAAGTCATTTCTTAATTTCTCAGGTGGAAAAACAGGATAACCTTGTATCAGTAGGCTACTGTGGTCATAGTTTAAATTTACAAACACACAGTATTGATCAGTTATGGATACTATTTGCTAACAGAAGGGAATAAGAGAAAGTGGAAGATGTGTGTGTATGGTGGTGGGGGGGGGGGGCTGCTTACAACCAAAGCAGAGTGCTCTCCAGGGGAAAATGAATATTGGCTCAAACAGGTAGGCACATACTCAAAGTTAACTGTAGCTGTTTGCAGACAGTTCAGACTCGGACTGCACTTTTCTTACAAGAATGTTCAAGGTGGTACCGCAGTTGAATACTTAAGAGTGGTGTTAGGTCTAGAAAAGAAGAGTACAGAGAGGAGTAAGCACTTTTGAGATGGTAAATATATATTATAAAGATTATAAAAAACACACTGAGCAAATAGCTACCGCATGCAGGACAATGCCATGCACCAACTACTTAGTATATGCAGATACTGAGCCAATTGGAAGAACATTAGAAAAGATACCCCAAACAGTTATGCAGTCACAGATAAAAATATAGCGAGCGGCAATCTGTAGTGGTTCTCTAATGTGATTCTATCCACCAGTAACAGCACAATTATATAGAAATAATTAGACACTAGTATGAGCTGTCTACACACAACACAATTACATGAATAACATTAGTGAACAAGGTGCAGCTATGTATGTGAAAACATCAGGATTATGCATATCTGCCATGGCTTAGTGTTAAATAACTTTGTGTATGGTGTGCAGGGTCCTGGTTTTGAGCCTTGCAGGAGCTGTTTATTCTTTTGCTGGGCAGAACACACCCCCTTGGGTACACAGTGATTAAGGCACTTTAAAGCAGCTGTGTGCAGGTTTGCACGACGGTTAACACTGCTAACCTCCAGTTATGTTTTCATACACTCAGCTTCTAAACTGTTTGACCTGTGTAGACAGTGCTCAGCTCTGTGCAAACCCATGCAAACCTCCTTACAACTGCTTTCAAGTGCCTTAATCACTCTGTATCCAACGGGCCGTGTTCTGCCCAGCAACAAAATAAACAGCTCTTGCAAGGCTTAAACCAAGGACCCTGCACACCCTAGATAAAGTGATGTACCTCTAAGCCATGACAAATACACAGATATTCAATATTTCAGTAACATAGCCAGTCCTGTCATGCAACAGCACAGAGAATGTATACCAACATCTAGATGTCTGCGTGTGTAACTATATTACAACCTTAACAGATACAACATATCCATATATGTATGTATGTATATATATATATATATATATATATATATATATATATATATATATATATATATACATATATGTAAATATATATTTTGTTTTACTAACTCTATATACATATATATCACTATTTATGCACATATAGTTATATATCTGTTAGCAGATAAATATATCTATAGAGGTATATATGGCCATACGTATGTAGATAGCAATTGCAGATTAATAAATACACCTGTGTCCACATGCACCATTAATGGGGTTGAGAGGCCCCACATACTATACGTCTTGTACGAATAGGCATCTCCCCACAGCCAAACACATACGCCCTGCAATACACTACCAAGTGCAGTCTGCCTCACATGGGACATGTAATATGCGGAAGCCATCAACATCCCCATGATACAGACACACAGACACAAATATGCAAATACAGATATATATATATATATATATATATATATATATATATATACATGTGACTACACATACACATGCAGATATATGTATAGTAAGATACATATGTAGAAGGTGCACTCAATATAGGACAGCCACTATGCCTTCAGTCAACACCTGAACAACTGGACACTGTATGGGCGACACATACTAATGGCAGTCATTGCCTGCAACATATACCCATAGAAAGGTCATAGGAAAGGCACCAAACACAGGTTTGCAGAAAAGGGAATCCTTTAATTCTGCACTATAACAGTTCTATATGCCATGTCATATAGCTGATCAGATACTGACAACCATATAAACAGAGTACTGCAACTGTGAAACAGTTACACCAATATGTTAGTCTGGAAAGGTTCACAACTATTGCTGTCCAGGCCAAGCCCTTCAGAATGTACAATAGTGCAGACAGACTGTGCCACAGGGTACCACGCAATCAACAGTATGTAGTGCAGGTGTGTAGTTCAGCAGCCTCTATCTGCTCTCTGTACAAACTCCGTAGGAGGTAAAGATGTTTTGTGACCAAATGGGTTGTAACCAGTACATAACAAGGCATAATGCACAGAGCAGTCTGTATGGCAGGAGGCAGTAGGCTTGCAGTACCCCAAGTCATGTAAGTAATGTCAATATAGGTGGAGTATACAGTACTGTACATCCAGATACCTTGTGGCAGCTCACCCTTGATACCCCCACATTTTGTAACAGCCTAGGTCATTTATGGTGCTCCCCACCTAGACTCAATAATACAGAACCATATACCACTGTTACATACATTGGCATCTGCAGTGCATAAGGGCACACATGTGTTGTGTAGGTGATGCCCACACATATATGCCCCCAGCCCCACTTTATGTGTGAGGGATACAACAGCAGTGGACTAATGGCAGCAATGGCAGTGTGATATACTCACAGCCCACTACAGAACAACCCCCAATAGCATGACATATGTGCAAAGCTTAGTATGTAAATGGAGGACAGAGGCTGGAGCACAGGCACATATGTGGAACACTGTTGCCATACACTAAGCAAGATGCTGGTGTTACAGGATAGTCTACAACATACCCTTAGTCAGGGAATTGAGGTTAGAAATAGAAATGGATGTAGCCATGTACTGATAACACGGAACACACAAACTCTCAGTGTAATATCTGACACAGGACCTGTGTGGTGGATGGACAACACATTATAGGCATACCTCTGTCCAGCAAGAGGATAGGCCCACAGTAGCGAGCTATGCAGACAGAATGCATTCCAAGGTACACGTATATGTACACACGCACACCCTGTAACCCCAGTACTATACAAAGCATAACACAACTCTACTCACAGTCTGTCTGTAGTTCCTGATCCTCCTACAAATATGTGGCCACGCTGAGTATGCAGGTTCTCTTGTAAGAGGTATTGCTACCTGCTGTCTGCATCACTGATGCCCACACATGGGAAGGATGTCCATCACACAGGAAATGTAAAGGGTCCATGCTCACATGCTGTAGGGATTTATAGTGGGTGGTTGCCATGACAGTGGTAATTGAATGTAGTACACATGTGTAATTATATATATATGGCTATCTGGATAAGTATATGTACATATATTTCCACCATATGTCCTGGACATGGAGTGTAGCCATACCCCAGCCCCTACAGTTCCAAAGTAGTAGTGCAAGGGGATGACAGGTATGTAAAGCAGGTATATTACCAGACTATTGCGACTGTCATTGTGATTGTCTTCACAGACATGGTGTGTGTGGATGCTGACATTTGTGTATAACATGTGTGCCATTGGCTACTGACAGACACCCTAAGTAAATCATTGCAAAGTACCACCGCTAACATGTAATGCCCCTGTGGAGTGCAGCAGAGATATTGGCCACTATATGTGGAACTTCGGACACACCCTGTACAGTCCAAAGGTATACGCATAATCCCTTAGTGCACCACATGTGTACCAGGCCTGACAATATGGATGTAGACAGCCATGTAGATGGGTATAACACATAACTACTGGTATACATTTGGCAACATAGGTGTTGGATTCACACACTCCTGTCTAGCCTAACACATAATGACTGCTGGTACATGAGTGCCATGGACACATCCTACCCACTAGATATTGACATACATCTGTACAGCATCCCATTGCTCTGTCTGACATACATGATGTTTAAGGGAGGCCCAGCAGCAGTACATATAGTAAGTATCTGCACATGACATCCCACTGATTAAGTACACTAAGCTACTAGGCATGAAACAATGCACTGTGCAGGCTACAGGCAGACTGGCTCAACAGTGGCCTACACTTCGTATGGGGGAATGCATATGTACCTGCATATATAGCAGGCTCACCAGCCATGTCACAGCACAGGGTAAGATACACCTGTGTGACAGTGCATAACCACAACCAATGTGAACACAGCCACATATGGTAAGCTAGCATAATATTACAGTATATGGACTATCTGTTCTACACCATCCTCATATGTGCCACTCACAGAATGACCCTACATATCCTGGGCTGCTACACAGTTTGGACTGATGGCTCTCTGTGATATGGGACATGTGTGCGTGTGTGTGTATGGCCCTACAAACATGTACAGCAAAATGGTACCATACAGTGGGGCAGCATGTAACATCTGATAGAAGGGGAGCTAGAACAATGACATCTATCACAGTCTGTACACAGGCTAAAGTACATATTAACAATACACACACTGCTGACATTCATCATCACTACACAGACCTCAGTACTGTACAAACATCCACTGAATGTCCAGCTTATGTCATAAAATATAACCCCTGCTGTACATGACATGTGTAGCAATCTGATATATCACTGGCTAGTTATCAGATATGATGACAGTATTTATGATGTACAGCACATATGCACCACTTCATGCATGCCATATGTACAAAGGTCGACAGAGATGTGGCTGACAGCACATACACAGGGCCAGTATAGACATGTTGCTGTGATAAACTCATATATTTTCCATTGCAACAGGGTCTGTTGCAACATATGTCCTATGACGGAAATGAAGTCAGTAACTGTCACGGCCTTCACCATCTACAGACTTCAATCCTCACGCTACCTTCTACATTCCACAGATAGATGCACTGTGGCTAACATATGAAACCATAGGCACAACACTGCCCAGTCTGCAGATGACCCTGCAGATGGGGATTCCTCATATACATGGAACTGACATGGGAGGTATTGCAACGTATGACAGGCAAATCCAGACAAACACTATTAAACCAACATTACTCCAAATGCAGTATATCAGCACTTACAGTCTGTAGTCAGGTCAGTCACATCCTCCTCCTGTTTGTTGCTTTTTTTCCACAGTGTATGTTGTTAGAGGTAAATCCCCAATCCATCTGATATGCTGTTTGCCAAACAACAGATCTAGTTCTTGCTCACAGTGACTGCAAATGCCCAACACCACCATGATGTTCCTAGGTATTGGAGTGTGTTTCCATGCAATTGGCTATGGGATTGTTACCACAGCTGTTCCACGTGCAATCGGGTAGGGGAGGGCTGCAATTCATGCAGAGGTCATCAGCTGATCATGAGCATCACGTAAAATACACATGCTGCTGCCTAAGCAAGGAAGGTGTGGGTCTCCACATCCACCAGAGAGGGAGTGGGGGAGGCAGACAGAGGCAGATACATGTCAGGGAGGGGTGGGAGAGTAAAACTGAAGCATGTTTGTTTCAGACACCTACCAGCACAGGGTATCAAATCCCTGACAACTATGTAGTGCTATCACAGTTCGATGCAATTATTGGATGCACCACATGGGTTACCAGATGTGGAGCACTCAGAACATATATGTGAGGGTGAGTGACATCTGCAAAAGGGAAACGGTAGATATATGGTAGGTGTCGTACACGTGCCTGTCTGCATGAACAGGTGCCAGTGTCAACACAGGAACACTCACACAGGGACACACACACATTGACACACTTGGTAGGGCCAGGAGTGCAACTCATCACTAGTGGGATTGCCGCAACACATCAATGTGCAGGTATCACATGCACCACATGGGTCATACAAAGGCCGTATGGGCAAAGAGTATGAAGAGATGTTAGACATCACACAGCATGCTTCAGTATGCCTGGGGGGGTTGTAGTGAGTGTGGATGTGGAAATATGCACCATACAACATACACACGAACACACAGGGTGCCAGTTCTGACATGTATGGGTGCATGTCTACACACGTGTGTGATGGTCAGCTGTGCCAGCAGGCTGTACAAGGGTAGGCAATATGTATACCTTGGCATCAGGCCACATTAAAATGGTCTGCATTGTGTCTCAGGCCTGTAGTTACTGCATTTGCTCACACAGGTGGGTATTGCATCTCCCATCCAGTCACGTGGGTAACTATTGTGTTTGGCCAATGCTGTACACCATGTGCCATGTATGCCTTCCTTAGTCCATGACAAGGATGGTGTCTGGGATGTGCACACCTCCCACATGCATGTACAGTGACATGTGGAACTGTACCTGGGGTGTTTGGGCCATGTTGTGAACACAGATTATCATCAGATGTGCCAGTCTTGCCCACCTGTGGCTGGAACTGGTAATGGGCAGTAGGTTTACCCTTCACCTACATTGATAGCATGCCAACAACATTCCCTGATGTCAGTCTCATCTGTCCATACAGGGCATGTTGTCAGGCATGGTATGTCCGTTGTGTCACATGTGAAGGCACCACAGGTCATGCAGGTGTCCATTGGGGAACATGTTGGATGTGCACTGTCTGCATGTACCCACATATAGGACAGATGGGCAGGGTGACATTCCCTCTGTAACCCACTACTATCACTGAATAGTTACTATCAGTGGCCAAAATGCAGTGTACTACCCACATATTGGCTGTCGCCTAGGTATGTGTATGTGTATGACACAGGGGTTGAGTGTGTGCTGGGTAATAATGGGGTTGCTAACTTGGATTGGCTGGCCTTGATGTTACATGTATGGGTATGGCTTTGCACCCCAGCTTCCCAGCTAATTTACATCTGTTATCCCTGCATGGTTGACATTGTGATATATAGTAGGGCCACCATAAAACAAAAACCCCCTCCGCATTGCCCACAAGTGTCACACACTCACCTCGACACAGAGTATGCGTTTTACACACACACACACACGCGCACACGCACACCTGTCATGTCCGGAAGTAGAACCCCTACCTAACTAGTTTATTACACTACAATACTACGCAGTTATAGTACAGGCCACAGAAATTACTGGAGTACCTCTTCCCCAAAGGTGTATTTCACACTGAATGACATCAGCAGGATTACCAAAGTAGGGCATTTCAACTGTACTGCGAGTGACTAGCCTAAAATGCATCGTTCCCTACACAGACAGTGAGACACACACAAAACATCCACAGCTGTCATGTGTGGGTATAAAACCCCTGACCAAGGCCTATATCACACTACAGCATGGAGCAGTTATAGGTCGCATCACAGGGATTGCTAAAGAACTTGTTCCCCAAAATTGTATTTCACAATGAATAACATCAACAGGATTGGCAAAGTAGAGCATTTGAAATGTACTGCAAGTGAGTAGCCTATTATGCATTGTTCCATACACAGACATTGAAACACACAAAACATCCAGAACTGCCTTGGGTGGAGATGGAACCCTACCACAGTTCTAAATCACAGTATGCAGTTACAGGATGCGCTACAGAGATTACTGGCCTATGACTTTCCCAGAGGTGTATTTCTAGATGAGTGACATCAGCAGCCTTGCCAACGTTGAGTATATGAATTCTAAGGAGTGTGTGTAACCTAAAAAGAATTGTTCATTACTCAGTAAGAGACCGACAAAGACACAAAGTCACTCAGATTCATACACACACACAGTTGCCAAGTCTGGGGTTAGAACACCTCCCAAATTACTTTATCACACTAGAGCAGTAGACAGTTACAGGATGCTCTACAGAGCTTACTAGATTAGCACTTTCTCAGAGTTGTATTTCTAAGTGAGTGACATCAGTAGCCTTGCCACAGTTGAGTATATGAATTGTACGGGGTGTTAGTGGCCTAAAAAGTGTTGCTCTCTACTCAGTCAGACACACACACACACACACACACTTGTCAGGTCTGGGATTAGAACACCTACCTAACTTTTATCACACTACAGCAGTACACAGTTACAGGATGCACTATAGAGAGTACTAGGCCATTACTTGCCAATGTTGAGTATATGATTTGTATGGGGTGTGAGTGGCCTAACAAGCATTGTTGTCTACTCAGTGAGACACAAACACAAAGTTGCTAAGTCTAGGGTTAGAACACCTACTTAACACATTTTTCACACTACAACAGTACACAGTTACAGGACACGCTACATAGCTTACTAGGCTATTATTTCCCAGAGTTGTATTTCTAGGTGAGTGACATCAGCAACCTTGTCAAGGTTGAGTATATGAATTGTACGGGGTGTGAGTGGCCTAAAAAGCATTGTTCTCTACTCAGTCAGACACACACACAAATTCACACACAAACACACAGTTGCCAGGTCAGGGGTTAGAACACCTACCTATTTTATCACATTACAGCAGTATGCAGTTACAGAACACACTACGGAGATTATTGGGCTATGATTTCCCCAGGGGTGTATTTCTAGGTGAGTCACATCAGCAGCCTTGCCAAAGTTGTGTATATGAATTGTACGGAGTGTGAATAGCCTAAAAAGCATTTCTATCTACACAGAGACAGAGAGACATGCACACAAACACACACTCATACAGTTGCCAAGTCTGGGGTTAGACCTACTACCTAACTAGTTTATCACTACAGCAGTACGCAGTATGGGACATGCCATAGGGATTACTGAGCTACAGCTCTCCCAAAGGTGTATTTCACATTGGATGACCTCAGCAGGCTTGTCACGATACTGCTATGGGGTGGGTGGTGTGTGTATGGGCCGTAACCCATTCATTTAAGGGTTGACATGCCACATGCGGGCACACACGGGGTCATATGCCACAGATACGTGTAAACAGGGTGGCCTAATGGTTAAGGTGTTTGCCTTACAAACACAAGGTGCAGGGTTTTAGTCTCACAAGGGATAATTGGCTAGGCTTGCAATGGCTCGCAAGGGCAGTTAGCCTAGTACTAACCTATGATCCTATGAACAGCTACTAGATGACTACCTCCTTGTAAAGTTATGTTGCACAGCTGGCACATGTAACACATAGTCTGCCATGCTGACAGATACTGGTGGCTAGTATCTGCAGTGAGTGACACCTGCACCTCATGTGTTTCGGGCCTTTTGGCTGTGTTCTTGGTGTGACAGGACCAGATGGCTCCTTGTCATGGTCACCCTCTTCCAAACATCTATGTCCATCTACTTTTGCTTTATTATAGTGTGTTGTCCTTACATATATGTCTGTATTCCTATCCACTGTGTGTGCAAGGCAGGAGTGGTGCATACTGACATGTGTCTTGAATAAGAACTGCAACTGCCAGATATGTCTGATCCACTGGTGTTTGCAGACATGGCCTTCATGTGTTTGTGTGTGAGCATGCCCAGTATGACCTTTCAATATGTTGTTGACTGACATTGCCTTCATTCCTCTGTGTGTGGGCATGCTCAGTATGGCCATCTATACTGCGTGTGTGGATCAAGTCCAGGAAGTTTGTACTGCGGTGCTAACCTTTGTCTTGTACACTGACAGGTAGCACGCTGTGACTGCAGGGTATACATTGGTCATTTGGCATTGACTGTTGCTACATTTCTGCATAGCGTGGGGGACACCTGACTGTTTCTACATTTCTACACAGGAGTGGGGGGCACACCTGACTGTTACTATAAGTGTATGTAGGATGGTGGGGCGCATCTGAAACTTTTACACATTTGCTAGGGCTGTACTGGTATGTCGGGTACACCATTTCAGTCTGTAGTCTTACCTATTTTGCTGGCTAGAGGCATACCAGTGTACTACAGATCTTATCTTTGACTACCTACATATTAGTTTCAGACTTCCTAGCTTTCACAACTTACATCCAACTGCCTGGCCTGCTGTAGTCTGTGTGTGTAGGCCTGGGGGAGGGGTTACCCATAGGGCTCATTCAGAGCCATAGAACAGCATTTGCTTGTGTTTGTCTATACCTATCCTGCTGGCTGTGACTGTTATTGGGTATGTGCCCCCACTCAACTGGCATGTGTGAGTCAGTTACCTTGTGGGTGTCCCAGTATTGAGGGTGGTGCTGCAGGGCTGCCTATGTCAGATGCACATAGTACACTCCCTATACATGGTTGAGCACAGGTAGTGTCATGTTTGGCATCTATTTTACTGTATGTACGAGTCAGATAGAGATGTCATTCCCTGGGTCCCTACTGTGTCAGTGCATGTGCTATGTGTTGCCTCTTTGCCAAGGCCAGGGCATACTGGGCACACCTCATTCTGCCTACTGGGGCAGGCTCAGGTTGTTCCTCCTCTGAGTCACTCTGTGCCTGTGCAGGCCTTGGCAATGGTGGGGGCTGTGTGGCCCTGCCCCATGCTGTTCCTGCTGGAGCAGTTTCCGCAGGATCATATTGTGTAGCATGGCACATACAAGGATGATTTGGGTACATGTAGTTGATGAGTACTGCAAGGCTCCACTGGATGTGTCCAGGCACTGGAACCGTGACTTGAGCAACCCAATTATGATTCGTGTTTGTGCGTGTGCCTCATTATGGAGTTGTTGTTCAGGTGTGTGTGCATTTCTGATGGGTGTCATCAGCCATGGCTCCAGTGCATATCCAGCATCCCCCACTAGGTTACCATGTGGGATGTCCCCATTGGCAAATGTCTGCGTCAGATGCCAGATGTGGGAATCGTGGTAGCCTCCAGGACAGCCAGCACACACATTCATTATTATGCCCTGGCATTGCACACAACCTGGAAGTTGATGGAGGGGAAGCCATTGCGGTTGATGTAGACCCTACCCCCGCCCTCCTGTTGGTGCTTTCATGCATATGTGCGTGCAGTCTATTGCACCCACTACGTCAGGGTATTCTGCTATTTGGTGGAAAAGACGCATATTGCTGGCCAACGCCACATGGATGATGGGGAAATATATGTGCTCATCGACATGTGCTGATATGGCATCCAGGAACTGGTGGAGTACCCTGGATGCTGATGCCTGTGAAATCCCCATCATATCCCCAGCTGGCCTTTGGAAGGTACCTGTAGCTAGTATTCTTAGGCCTACTCATACCTTGGTATCCACTGGGATGGGTTCCCCTCTGTTAGTTCTGTGTGTAAGGTGTGGCCGGCGCACCTCAACAATTTGCTGTAAGAGGTCCCTGTCCACCCTATAGCGCTCCACTGTCTCCAGCTCATGTAGCCCTTGGTAGGTTATCCTGGGTCTGTACACTCTTCTCCATTTCCTCACTGTGGGTTGCTCAGCAGCATTCACATCCTCACCACCCTCAGCTTCTTGCACATGCTGGTTTAGGATAGCAAAAGCAGCCCCTAACATTTTTTCTCTTGCTTTTGTTTTGTAAAATTTCCCCGTCTGTATACACCGGTGGTGCAGAGGTTTTGGGAAAAACAAGGGGGAAGGGTGTTTGCATAGTTTATAGTGGTGTGCTGGGCTGGGCTGCTGCCTGTGTAATTGGCTGCTTCTGATACATTTCACATGTCAGCTAAGCTACTTCTCCTTGATTACCTTCCTACTGCTATTTTCCCTTCTCATTGCCTCCCTGTTTAAGCCTGTGTGTGTGCCGTGCAAACGGAGTGCTCAAATGTGCACAGAGCTGCTATTTCCTGGTTTAACTTCCTTTTTCTTCCTGTAAAACCTGGTGCACGGTGCACACACCTGCTTACACTTTGTAAAGTGTGCTAGGCAGTTTGGACACTCCTCTAGCTTAGCTGTGCTAAGCTAGGAGAAGTCCCGAGCCACAGGGCTCCAATCCACTTACAGTATGCCTGACACTCCCCCCCCATGATGTCACCTATATCCTAGTCTTGCACCCAGCAATTTATACTCTTACACACTTGGGACATTCCTCACACAATGGGGAAATCTGGGATTCACTGTCCTTCCCCTCATTTGCATAGAATTGCCTGCTAATGCATAGTTACATGTCCCACACTGAGCCACCCCCCTTAGCAACCATTACTCACTGGCCAGGTTGTCTTATGTCTACCATTGACTTGCATGGTAGAATACGGCTTTTAGTTAGAATGTTCATTATAAGTTTATTTTTTTATATTCCCTCCGATCCTGCTGCTCTATGCTTAAACAGCCGAGATCGGCAAAAAAAAAAAAAAATAAAAGTTGATTTTCTTTAGTTTTGAAACAGTTTGCAATGCCAATGGCCTTATACTTGGCCATTGGCATGCTTCCTCAATGATATGCAGCATTTATTTGGAGCTGTCATAGCTCCGTTTTGCAGTTTGCAGAAATGTACTTGATTACTAACCAAGTACATTTCTGCAGACTGCACTCATCCTGCACTGACACCTGCCAGCTTCAAGGATTGCAAATTACGCTCATTTGCATGGTTTTCACCTACAAAGGAGAGTAATTTGCATACAGGAGTTTGGTCCATGCAGCATTAGCCTAAGAGCTCATGTGCACATCCCGGGGGCTTGTTCCTGGATTGTCCATCGGCCATATTGCCGAATATAGCTCTTAGACTAATCTTGCACACTATAAAGGGCTTCATAAATCTGGGGGCTTATTTAAAATTCAACTAATAAGACATTGCTTTCACGTTCTTTTGAAAAAGCTTTACTTGAATTTTTATAAACCGGATGTATTACCAAAGATTAGTAAAGAAAGCAGTAATACTTCATACAATGAATGCAGATTACATTATATTTACATTGGAAATATAAACCAACACTGAACATAGACTGGATCATATTTATGCTGGAGATATAAACAGACACTGAAGGAAGATTAGATCATATTTAATAACTGCCTCATATTAATTGAATACTATGGAAGTATTCAATCATTTTGCCCCTCTCTATGGATAGGCAGACTTATTCTTACAAACTCACTTACATTGCATATGTAATAATTTCACAGGTGTTAATAAAGGTCAATATCCTGATGCCAATACCTCTGCTCCACCTTAGTAATATTTTCTAACCCTAATCCTGGCACTCCCATAATTGTAATTGTACAGTTTATTTTAAAAAGACCTCTCTGTGACCACACAAGCCAGTTCAGACACAAACAATGCACAAATGCACGCAAACGCACTTACACTTAACCCACCCCCCTACCTAACCTTAAAAAAAAAAAAACTCACACACATCTAATCTATCCCCTAACCTAAATTGTACCCAAACCCTATCCCCCCACACAAACACACAGTTGTGCACAAGCTTCCAGCCCTACCACAAACCCACTTTTCTTTGAATACCATCCTGTGAATAAACCAGAACAGCATTTGCACAAACATCCCTTGTCAGAAGTGAAACTACAGTTCACTTCAGTCACACAAATTAATGTCGGCCAAGGGAACTCTAACCATACAAATATACATTTGTGTGTGAAAATGTTTCAGTACAAGATGTACAAAATTCATTTAAAAGTACTTTCTGTTCTTTTTGGACATAAGATGTCAAGTGTACCCCATATAAACATAACACAGTTGCTTTTGGAATTATACATATGGGTTGTAGGACTGAGATAACAAGTCAGCATTACTATTAGCCAGTCCGAGTCTTTGAGTGATAGTATATTGGAAGGGCTGCAGTGCTAATGTACAGCAATATAACTTTGATTTGGAATCCGTCTTGTTTATTCAACAATTACAATGGGGCAAAATAGTCACTAGATAAAAATGGCTGTCAAACAAGTAGTATTTTAATGAACAGAATACCTGCTTCGAAATCAACCATTACATTTTCATGATCAAAACCCACTTTTCTTAATTTTTAATTTCCTCCTGATACACAGAACACGGTGCTCTTCCTTTTGAATATCCTAGGACAATATTGCTCCCAAACTGACTTCTGATGCATATGTATGCAAAGTAAATTCCTTAGGAATATCAGTAGTCACTAAATGTGACGCAGAACATAATGGTGTTTTTAATTTTATTAAATGTTCTATTTCCCTCAAAGAGACCAATGCACACTGGTGTATTTTTTTTCTTTTGTGAGCTCTCTGTTGAAGACAGGCAATGGTTGAGAAGGTACATACAATTTTCTGAATTACCCATGTAATCCAAAGTAAGCCATCACATGTTTCAGTGGAGGGTTTATGCTATTTTTATTGTTTCAGTTTTTTCAAGTTGTGGTTTCATCTCCCTTCTTCTTATTTGGTATCCTAGATATTCAGATTCCATCATGGCCGATGTACTTTTTTAAGCACTCAGAATAAAGCCTGCCTGTTGCATAGATTGTAACACATACTGCATTTATAGAAAGTGACCACATCAACAAGGTGTATAGCAGTAAATCATGAGTGGTGCTTTAGCATTTTGGTCATCAGTATCTGAAAGATAGTTGGAGCTAGGCTAGGTTTTAGCACTATATAATGAAACAAAACATCAGCGGGTTACACAAACGTTTTTTGCTTTAGCAGAGATGGATGCAGTATTAGCTAATACCTCTTAGTCAAGTTTATTGCTATTAACATCTTGTTATTTTCTCAGATTCTGTATCAGGTCATCAGTTCCTGCAAGGGGTAGCTACCAAACTTTGAAGTGCTACTCAGTTTTCTGAAGTCATTACAGAATCTATCATTTCCATCAGGTTTTGCAACTGTGAAAACTGGGTTGATTCATTTACACTGACACTCTTCTGTTACCCTAACTTGAGCATCTGTTGAACTTCTGCTTTTGCCATGTGTTTATATGACTGTAGCACTCTGCAAGATATCAGTATAACCTTTAATCTCATTACTGTCTCTATATTATGCTCTATTAGATTAGTTATTCCAGGTATTTCTAAGACCACTCCTTTATTTCTTTGCAGAAATTCTCTTATTTCCTGTTTTGTACTTTTGAGAAGGAGTCTTCTAAATGTACTTCAGGATGAGATTCTGTAGTCTTGCATGGATGAATTTCAGCTTGCAAGCAATCCAGAGAATTTTCACTTTTTCTTGTTTTTTTTCCTTGTAGTTCATCGCATTTGACCATACAGTAACATCTAAGAGGCCTTTTAACTTAACTGGACAGTTACTCTCCGTGGTCTATACTAATACTAAAATTTGATCCCCTGGGTTGAATTCAGTTAGCCAGGCATTCTTATTTTAGATGCACAGTAGCATCTAATGGTCTTTCTGAATTCAGTCATTTAATATTGACATGTCCTGCTTTAGCTTACCCTGTAAACTACTGCAGTGTTCCATCAAATTTTTATTTGATGTTGTATCTTCTTAGTGGTATTAAATAGGCCTCTTCGATGCCTGTAGTACAAATGTTCAGATCATACCTCTCATCCTCCTAGCACCAGAAATCCACAAAGCCAAACATAATGTGTGTGAGGTGGTCAAATGCCCAAAAACAGACAGATTTTAAATGTTGTTTTATGAACTTAGAAAGTTGATATAAAACAGGTTTTGTACTAGCATGCATTTTTCTGAAGACTATGAAATCTGAAACATACATCTGCCATTATTTAATGACTTCAGTCCTAAAGTGATTTGCCAGAAAACCACATGTTTTATGAGGAACAGACCAAAACTATGAGGCAAAAACCTGGATATTCTGCTGAAAACTTGAACATTTTCTCTCTCTCTCTCTCTCTCTTAAACAGAAAGTATGGTAAAATCTGGTTTAGATTCTTACTACTAACATGAATTAATTTTCTTAAAATGTATTTCATTATTTTATTGAACCTCTAAATCATCAGTGAAGGGTATACTGATATTTGTAATTGTCTAACCTGAAACTATTGGCAAAGATGATGCCTATGACATGAAGGAAATGGATTGCACAATAAGTATCTCTTTAAGGATATCCTTTCTAGAGAAACACAATACTAGTCCTCTGGCAAAAGCCTTATCTTTAGACTTATGTAATTATACAGCTTCAGGAAATTTTTTCCATAAGCAATTATTATTAGTATGCACTGACATCCATTGGTAGATTTTACCAACAGTCCTATAATGTCCATAGCAATACACATATGTGGTATATACATAATAAGCAGTATGAACAACAGCTTCGTAACTCCAGCTTTCTGACATTCTGGACAATCAAGACAAAAATATTCTATTGCTTTCATTATAACCTTGCCAATAAGATCCTGTTAATATTCATGCTTTATTTCTGTCCATTCTCAGGCGGCCTCATAATATGTGACTATGGGCTAATTTCATTACTGGTATCCTTTAAGGTTTGGGTAGTAATAAATGATGACAAATTACTTCCCTGTCTTTACTTACAATAAATACCAAAATATCATTTCACATAAAATAGATGTAAGAAGTAATAACAGCATGTTATTTTATTCACTGTCTTCCCCTAAAATGTTAGTTATATTTTGTTTTACTGTCTTTAAAGTATTATATTCCCCTTCTGCTTTGTTTTTCACTTTGTGTAGCTTATCTCAGTCTAGGGTTGCATTCTTCACTAGTCTGTCTTCATGTAGAATGTATAGATTCCTTCCCAAACTAACTGGCACTCTAATTTTGTCTACCTTCCTCCAAAAGAATACTTACGTGCAAAATTCTCCTTCAGCTCTACTTTTTCCTCATCCTGTACAAGCCTTTTGAGAGTTCATTTTTCCATATCTTTCTGTTTCCTCTATGACAGAACTGGGAATCTGCACTTTTCTATTTACCACACATTTACTGCTCATTACCTTTTATTTACTTTGGTGTTTATTACCCAAGTGCCTTTCTTGTCCTGTTTTTCACATCTGTTTCTATACTACCACTTTTTGTATGTCACACTGCATATATCTGTTTTGTACTGATTTTTACTTCAGTTTTCTTTTTGCTGACCTTCTTTTCCTATGCTGATAACATTATTGGGTTTTGCTGTTCCTCAATTGAGTCAGGCTCAGGGGTGGCTCATGCTATAGGACTGCAGCCCCCTCACCTGTAGAAGGAAAGAAGAAAATAAAACAAAAAACAAATTGTAAGTCCAAGAACTCCCCGCATGCATTCTTGGAGTTCCTGGTACTCACAGAACTCCAGACTGCTGTGTCAGGCAGTCCGGGTAGGGAAAGAAAGGCATCTCGGCCCTGCATCCCAGAAGTCTGTGAGGTGATGACCGCACAGAACAGAAGGACATCGGACTGCATTGTTTGCAGGCTGGAACCTCCAGCCTACTCTCATGGGGAAACCAACTAGCCAGGAGAACCGTAAACCAGACGTTAGCTTGCGTGGGCTGAGGAGATGGGACAGAGGAGACTGGAACTGCTTTTATTTTAGCCGCTATGGGACCGAGAAGACTGGAACTAATTCAGGTAAGGTTGTTAGCCACTGGGACTGGAATGGAATTAATTCAGGTAAGGGTGTGTGTGTTAGCTGCTGGGACTGGAATGGAACTAATTCAGGTGTGTGTGTGTGTGTGTGTGTGTGTGTGTGTGTGTGTGTGTGTGTGTGTGTGTGTGTGTGTGTGTGTGTGTGTGTGCGTGTGTGTGCGTGTGTGTGTGTGGTAGAGCGAAGGATGGATTCAAGTGTAAATCTGAGGAATGTATGTTCTTGTGCAGTAGGGATGCAGTTTCCTTTGTAATCCTTAAGTTACAAGATGAGCAATGTTGTAAGTTTCTTTGGGGCTGAGAATAGCATGACACTTAGTATGCTGGGGATCCAAATCTGTTTGAATGAAGCCATGTACACATAGAAGAAAATGTGGTTTTGAGATTATCCTGAAGAGACTGATGTGTTTGCCTAGTGTCATGCATAAGAATATCATCTGCATACATTATGATATTATGGTTTGGAAGGTGTAGGATAAGGTCACTGCTGAATAAAGTGAAAGGTAGAGGTTCTAAAACAGAACCTTGTGGAATACCTGTATTTAGTGTTTCTTTGTCTGAAAATGAGATGTGTTTAAAGTAGTTATGGAACCAGACTTTTGTGTTTTCTCTGAAGCTTAATTTTGTAAGCCTGTTTAAGAGGATGTTTGGTTAACTATCTCAAAAGCTCTGGTCATTTCTACAAAAGCATCAACTGATATCAAGCCACCATTTACATTACTGTAGAGGTCATCTGTATCAGTGAGTAAGGCTGTTGAAGTGCTAAAGAAATTTCTGAATCCTGTTGGACACAGAGTAAGCCATAAACATTTGTATCTTTGAAAAGTTGTTTATAGTGTAGCTTTTCAAATACTTTTGTTATTGGACAGAAATTTGAGACAGGTCTGATATCTTTGTTATGTGTCAGTGAATGTACTTTTGGTAATGGTATTATGACAGCATGCTTGAAGGCTGCAGGGACTCTATTGGTGGTTAGAGAGAGGGTGAAATTAAATGTGTGAGTTAGTGGTTTTGCAGTTCTCTCTGCTGCCAGTTTAAGGAAACCTGGATGTTTGCAAAATTTAAATACAAACTGGCAACATTTTAAGAGTAGTGATTTAGTTTCTTTACTGGCTATTGCTGAAAAGTGAAAGACGGCAGCACAATCAGCTCAGGGGTACAGTTGGGTAGGTATGTAAGCAGAACCAGCCAGTAGTTATGCTGGAGTGGTAAAAGTGATTCTAGTTCTTTCATGGTAGATAGAATGAAGTTTTTGAAGTTATTAGCAAAGGTAGTAGCACAATTTTTTTTATTGTAAATAGGGCTGGAGGAGGCACCTGTTAACTTTCTTGTGAGCTGTTTTATTTCATTCTTGAAATTTTTGGGTTTGGAAGAAAAAATAGTTTGTTTCAGTTTAAGTTATAATGCCTTTGCACTATTTGTAACTATCTTGGTAGATTGTCTGAGTGTAGTAAATGTATGAAGAAGGTCATTGTTAGTTTGGTCTGATTTCTAAGCTTTCCAGGTATTATCCTACACATTCAGCTTTACAAAGTAGTTGCTACAGACAATGTCTTGTCTCAGCTCAGCAAAAAGTAAGTGCTGCTCTTGACAATTTCCAGCAAGTTCTGTTAGATATTCAAAACAGGCTGTATTTCTGCAGAAAGTGCATCATTATAAACAGAAAAAAAAACATCCAGACTATATTTTACACTTGAATCTCTCTGCATGTGTGAAATGCCCCAGTTGCTATATACTGGTAGCTAGACAGAACACATGGTGGTGGATAGAGAATACCTCAGGCTTGAACCCTGTACCTTGGGTGCAGGTGGCTAGGGCCTCAATTCCCTACCCACCACCATTTGCAAAAAAAAAAAAGCTGCAGATGTCTGCCTCATATTTGTTCTGTTCATCATAGAATCTGTGGTTTCTGTATGTTTGTTTTGCCTTGCACAGTCAGTAGTGCAGTGGTGCACTGGTAGCATTGTTGCCTAACAGCTACAGGTTCTCTGGTCTGATTCTTGACTGGGGGTGCCTTCTGTGTGGAGTTTTCATGTCCTTCCATCTTATAAAGACATGTGTCTGGAGTGTTTCTCCCTGGGCCTCTGCTGAAAATTGGTTTTGTTCCAAGACAGACTTTCCTGGTTAACAAATGTTAAATAAATAAACATAACAGGCATTTGAATTTCAGACTTCATATTCTTCAGAAAGTACATAGTAACACAAAACATTTTATTCTACCATTTTCTAAGTTTATAACATGGTTATTGGAAATTTGTCCCTATTTTTGGAATTGTATTCCCCCATTATTGGCTTCCTCCAGGTTTCTTGTGCTAAGGTTGAGAGCCATGGTGGGAACTAAATTCACTGAATATGTTTGGAGGCTGTATTCCCCCATTACTGGCTTTGCCCAGGTGTTTTTTGCTAAGAGGGTGAGAGCTATGTTGAAAACTGAATTCACTGAATATCTTTGGGGAGTGTATTCCCCATTATTGGCTTTGTTCAGGTGTTTTTTGCTAAGAGGTTGACAGCTATGGTGAGAACTGAATTCACTAAATGGTAGCCATGTAAGTTTCAGTCTTTCTCTCTTTCACAAAACAGCTGATTTGGCATAGTGGTATGTTGCTCTGACTGTTTTGCACAGGGTCCTGGCTTTAAGACTTGGCAGTGAAATGTATGGTGACAACACAGCATTTTATTCTAGCTACTTTCCAGCATTATAGAAGCAATGTTTAAACTGTGCCTCTGGTTTTGGGGCTTTTGCCCGCCCCAATACATTTTGTTTTTTTCCAGATTTATTTTTGTGCTGCAAAGTTCAGAGATACAGCTGAGTGTTGAGTAGATTTTACAAGGAGCTGAGAGCTGCAGGGGCACAAAAGTTTAGTGCTGCTCATGCTGAGTTTGCTTGCATTGTTAATAGCACAATAGGTAGGGTCCTTGTTTTTGATACAGAAGGTTGTGGGTACTACTCTCATAGTAGGTAGATGAATGGCTGATACTGTACTGTGTTGTAAAGGAGGTGGATGCTGCAGTGCTTTTTGGCGAAGATACCTATTAACTATGAACCTGTTATCAGTTTGCCATCCATTCCCTATTGTGATATTACTAGTTTAATCATTTTTTTAATGCAACATAGGCAATTTATTCCTCAAGCACAACACGCACTTTATCTGTAGATGAAACAATGACAAATAAAGTTGTTTGCTTGCAGCAACCTCTTCATTAGTTACAGATTTCTTTAATGTGGAATTAAATAGTTGACTTTTAGTTCTTCAGAGATTGTGCATATTTACTGATACTGGTGGACTGTAGAAGTTTAAGTAGGCTTTTATGATGGAAATTTTCTGAATTGGGCAGTTTTGTTATTATTGGTGCACGCGTTTTGTTTCATTGTTTACTGGAAAAATGTTCAAAACAATAAATTTAAAATGCCCGCTAATAACTGTACTATATTGTACAAGGAATATAATTTAATACACTCAGGAAGGTGTAGCAAAGAGCACATGTATGTTTTGTGTTCAAGGGGCTTATGATTTGAAAACAGCCCAAAGTTAATTTTGATCTGCCACTGGCAAAATCTATTTTCTTTGAATGTGGGTTTCAATGCTGTTTCAATGAATGTGAGTTTCAAGGGCAGAGAAGTTTTAATGTTATGTCCATTTTCATTGTGAGACTGCATTGCTTTGTTTAGCAGATATCTATTAGTGTTTGTGCTGTAAAATGCAAAATAAAACTTTCAAATGAAATCCAAATCATTGCAGAAGTAAAGCAGTATGCACATTACAGTGTTTATGGTAAATGGGGTGAAATAACCAAGGAATGGGACATTGGAATGGCTGCAGGGGGGAGGCTCCATTCGACCATGATTTTGTGAGGGGGGGGCAGCAAACTCAGACAGCCCCAGCTGAACTATACCTCTCAACTGTCCAGATTTTTGCTTCTTATTTTTGGTTTGTTCATCATAAAATTTGTGGCTTTCTGGCAAATCATTTAGGAATGAAGTCATTAAATAATGACAGACATTGAGTTTCAGACATCAAAACCTTCAGAAAAATGCATGCTAAAGCAAGACCTGTTATTCTATCAACTTTGTTAAGTTTATACAGGAGTATTTTTAGTACTGTTTGTATATTCCCCCAATATATTTGGCCTTGTCCAGATTTCCTGCATTAAGAGGTTGAGAGGTACGTGCAAATAAATCGCTTTATAGAATTAGGAATATCCAAACCTCTCAACTGTCCCCAATTTTGCCTCAAAATGTTGCTCTCCCCCTAATAATCCCTCCACAAAATATCAATTTTGGAAGAAAACATGGAGGGTTTACAATTATAAATGACTGTAATGATCAGAGTTATAGATTAGTTTTATTTCAGAAATGCATGTAAATGCTCTTATTTTGTCAGCTGCTCAAGTTAACAGTACTAATATTAAAAAGGTGTCCCTTCTTTGACAGTTTCCCAGCTGTATTGTTTGGCAAGTTTATATTTTTGCATCACATTTTTGGTCTGTTTTTCATAAAATTGTGGTTTTCTGGCAAATTAGTGGCAAATCATTAAAGATTGAAGTTAGAAAATAATAGCAGACATTTGAGTTTCAGATTTCATACCCTTCAGAAAATTCATACTAATGCAAGACCTATTACTATTCTATTATCTTTCTAAGTTTATAAGAGCAATATTTAAAAATTGTCCTTATTTTTGGGCCTGTGTCCCACTTCTATGTATGGCTTTGTCCAGATTTCATGCTCTGAGGTTGTGCGGTATGAGTGTCAGAGCCATCACCTTCAGCCAGAGACATTTCAAATTGTGACATACTTGTTGCACCCTACTCCCCATTGCAGTGGCTCTGTATGTGTCCAAGCAAGGCAAGGAGCAGTTATGCAGTGTAAGTGTGCAGAGTATTCCCCCATACAAGGAAGACCACAAGTACTACCGTGGCTTTTCATCTGTCCTTGATTTTGCAGAATGTTCTGTTTTTCTGTAATTTTTATACTGTTGATTTATGCTTCTTATTATTCAGAAAATGCATGTTGTCGCAGTGCCCTGTTGCTCTGTGTTTAAGTAGCAATGCTTTAGTGACCATCAGGTAAGCTTGTTGGAGATTGTAAGATGTAAGTCAGCTTTAATAA
>NC_056733.1:1839654440-1839666940 GCF_019279795.1 Protopterus annectens | reverse complement strand
GAAAAAATCACACCAATGGTTCTAGGCTGAACCTAGTACCATTGGTGCAATTCTATCTTGGTTTATTCACTACACAAAGAGGATTGATACTACTGGTTAATGGTGTCATCCAGGGCTTGATACTGTGATCTCTCCTATTTGGAATATACTTCTATGAAGACAAGGCACATTTAGATAAACTTTGGATAACCAAATGTGCTGATGACTGCAAGCTGGGCACAATCACAGAATCCCTCAAAGATGTAGATATCCTCCAGGAGGGTCTGACACAGACACATATCTAGTGCCAGAGCCATGTCCTAAAACTCAGTGAAAAAGAATGTATTATTATACCTTTTGGGTTGGCAACTACCCCTGCAAATTACAATAGTGATAATATTCTCGTAAGAGTAGATCTATTGGTAAGGGACTTCAGATCTCAGGTTGACAGTAGCCTTAACTTTGACCACCATGTTTCCATGGTGGTGAGAAATTCCTTCAAAGTGGCACAACTTTTAAGTGTATGACATCAAGATCTAAGGAGATCGTAATCCCACTAAGCTCAGTCCTAATTAGACCAGTAATCTAGTACAATGCACCCTTCGACATGACGCTGTCCAAGCGATTGTAACCACTGGAGCAGCCAAATAGGCTACTCAATAAAAAATACAGGATGTAAATAACATGTTTTATGTGTACTGCCTCCATGCCCAGTTCCTGTAATTGGTCTTTTACCAATTACTAAGGGGTGATCTATGCCTAACTTACAAGGCATTCTTCAATCCATCATTGATGGATCTACTACATATTTGCAAAACAAACAGCACTAGATTTACCCAATCTAAGGATCTAAATGAAGTCTGTGATATAAACAAAGCATGATGGATGGACAGGTATGTGTCTCATAGATTATCCCTTCTCTGGAACAGAGTACATATTAATGTAAAGCAGGGCTCTTCTCTTAGCCTATTCAAAAACAATTTGAACCAACTGAAATCACAAATTCATCCCGGCTTCTTGCCTGTGTTCTTTATGAACAGGGGCAGTTTGTTGAAACCCTAAAGCACAGGTATATACCAAAGCCATTCTAGTCTGTGGGCATTGATACATGGGAAAATTAGGGTATGAATGGTTAGGCTTAAAAAGGATCTAGGGCTGTTAGCCTAATATCCTTCTATGATCCTACGATTCTATGATCTTATGATCCAATGGTTTGTTATCTTGATGTTTACCCATATGCTACTATAAGCATAGAGAAAAACAACTATGTATATAAAGATTTAGTGGGATGTAAACAAAAGAATGCTTTGAAAAGGTAAGAAAAGTGATATTAGAAAATAAAATGTATGATTCAAATATAAAAGAGGGAATGCATTTGAAAAATTTGCCGTAATGTTGGAACTGTGAGGCAGAGCTCTGGCCACAAATACAATTAGAACATAGGCTGTAGGCTTTAGAAACACCTGTCACGCAGAGCATTTCCAAGATCTTAACTTCCATTCCTTATTCCTACAGTGCATTGCTTCCATTGTATTTCTGGAACAAGTAAAGAAAGATGCAAAGAAAGGAACAAGAAATGCATGAATATGTGAATGTAAACCACATCTGTAAATAATATCTATGTTTTACTTTTCATGAAGATTTTTATACTGGTTAAGTGGCTAAGACACAAGCATTATTTAACATTATGATACTGGACATGTATTATAATACAAAGCTAGTCATAATACTTGAACTTTTGCCTGTAACATATGAGGTCTTTATAAATAGTAGTGAGTAGCAATCTTCCAGATTCTCAATGTCTTGCACAGCGTGCAAGATCAGTGCAGGAGCCCTAACAGACAATATGTCTGATGTGCAATCCAGGAACAGCCTGCAGGGGTGTGCACGAGTGCTGCTGCACTAGTCCTGCACGGACTAAGCCCCTGTATGCAAATCACCCTATTTGCTGGAGAAATCCATGCAAATGGGGTGAACCTGCAATACAGGAATCTTGCAACTGGCCGTGCAGGACTAGTGCAATCTGCAGAAATGTACTTGGTTAGTAACTGAGTACATTTCTGTAAAATCCAAAATGGAGCTGTGACAGCTCCAAATAAAGGCTGCATATCATCTAGGAAGCATGGCAATGCCCAAGTATAAGGCCATTGGCATTGCAAGTAGCCAAAAAGATTTAAAAAATCTACTTTTATTTTTTTTAGCCGATCTCGGCTGTCTAAGCATAGGACAGCGTAGTGCAAGTGGGATCGGGGGGAAAATAACAAAATAAACCTAAATTAAGCATTCTAACTAAAATCACTAGTCTGCCATGCAAGTCAATGGCAGGCAGAAGACAACATAACCAGTGAGAAGTGGTTGCTAAGGGGAGAGGTTCAGTGTGACACATGTAACTATGCATTAGCAGGCAATCCTATGCAAATGAGGGGAATGATACTGAATCCCAGTTTTCCCCAGCATGCTAGTCAGGTTCCAACAGTGTAAGAGTAGGAATAGTTTGGTGCAAGCCTAGGCATTAGCTGACATCATGGGGGGTTGTCAGGCATACTGCAAGTGGACTGGAGCCCTGTGGCTCAGGTTTACTCCTAGCTTAACGCAGCTAAGCTAGGGGGTGTGTCTGAATCTGCCTAGCACACTTTACATTGCCTAAGCGGGTGTGCATGCCATGCACTGGGTTTTAAAGGAAGGAAAAAAAAAGTTAAACCAGGAAATAGCAGCATTGTGCACATTTGAGCACTCTGTTTGTGCAGTGCACCCCTGGGCTTAAACAGGAAGGCAATGGGAAGGGAAAACAGCAGTAGGAAGGTAATCAAGGAGAACTAGCATAGCTTTTAGGTGAAATGTATCAGAATCAGCCCATTACACAAGCAGCAGACCAGCCCAGCCCAGCCCAGAACACTACTATAAACTATGCAAACACCTTCCCCTCTGGATTTTTCCACACCCTACACCACCAGTGTAAACAAGCGGGGAACTTTTAACACTCACAACAGCAAAATGATAGGGGCTGCAATAGCTATCATACAACAACTTGTGGAAATGGCTGAGGGTGGTGAGGATGTGAATGCTGTCAACCAACCCACAGTGAGGAGATGAAGAAGAGTGTACAGACCCAGGGTAATCTACCAGGGGCTACATGAGCTGGAGACAGTGGAGCGCTATAGGGTGAGCAGGGACCTCTTACAGCAAATTGTTGAGCTGTGCTGGCCACGCCTCACACACAGAACTAACAGAGGGGGAACCCATCCCAGTGGATACCAAAGTATGTGTAGGCCTAGAAATACTAGCTACATGTATCTTCCAAAGGCCAACTGGGGATATGATGGGGATCTCACAGGTATCAGCATCCAGGGCACTCCACCAATTCCTGGATGCCATGTCAGCACATGTTGGTGAGCATGTATATTTCCCCAACAACCATGAGGCACTGGCCAGCAATATGCAACTGTTCCACCAAATAGCAGAATACCTTGAGGTAGTGGGTGCTATAGACTGCATGAACATATGCATCAAAGCACCACCCGGTGAGCGGAGTAGGGTCTACATCAACCGCATGGGCTTCCCCTCCATCAACTGCCAGGACGTGTGCAATGCCCAGGGCATAATAATGAATGTGTGTGCTGGCTGCCCTGGAAGCTATCATGATTCACACATCTGGCATCTGACACAGCTGTTCTGGAGATTTGCCAATGGGGACATTCCTGATGGTCACCTGGTGGGGGATGCTGGATACGCACTGGAGCTGTGGCAGATGACACCCATCAGAAATGCACACACACACCAGAAAAAGAACTCCATAATGAGGCACACGCACATACCCAAATTATAGTACAGCGTGTGTTTGGGATGCTCAAGTCATGGTTCTGGTGCCTGGACTCATCCGGTGGAGACTTGCAGTACTCACCAGCTACATGTACCCAAATTGTCTTCATATGTGCCATGCTACACAATACTATCCTCCGGAAACAGCTGCAGCAGAAACAGCATGGGGCAGGGCCACACAGCCCCCCATCATTGCCAAGGCCTGCACATGCACACAGTGACTCGGAGGAGAAACAACCTGAATCTGCCCCAATAGGCAGCAGGAGGCATGCCCAGTATGCCCTGGCCTTGGCAAAGAGGCAATGCATAGCACATACACTGACACAGGAGGGACCCAGGGAATAACACCTCTCTCTCTGACTCTCACATACAGTAAAAAGGATGCCAAACATTATACTACTTGTGCTCAGCCATGTGTAGGGAGTGTACCATGTACATCCGACATAGGCAGCCCTGCAGCACCACCCTCAATACTGGGACACCCACAAGGTAAGTGACTCACACAGGCTAGTCAGGGGAGTTCACATACCCAACAACAGTCACAGCTAGCAGGACAGGTGTAAACAAACACAAACAAAGGCTGTGCTATGGCCTCTGAATGATGCATATGGGTAACCTCCCCCGCAGGTCTACACAGGCAGACTACAGCAGGTCAGGCAGTGGGACATCAGTTCTTAAGGGTAGGAAGTCAGAAACTAATATGTAGGTAAATCAAAGCTATGATCTGTAGTACACTGGTATGCCTCTAGTCAGCATGATATGAAAGAATACAGAATGAAGTGGAGTACCTGACATACCAGTACAGTCATAGCAAATGTGTACAATTGTCAGGTGTGCCCCCCCCATCTAACATAGTAATGTAATAACAGTCAATGCCAAATGATTGACGGATACCCTGCAGAAACAGTATACTACCTGTAGGTGTACAACACTAAGGTCAGCACTGCAGTACAAACTACCTGGACTCATCCCACACAGTCAATACACATGGGCATACTGGGCATGCTCACACAGTTAGAGGAATGAAGGCAATGTAAGTCAACAACATACTGAAAGGTCATACTGGGCATGCTCACAAACTTAAACACATGAAGGGCATGTCTGCAAACAGCAGTAGATCAGACATATCTGTCACAGATGTTAGTGCAGACACTCCTCAGTATGCACCACACATGCTTTGCACTCACAGCAGGTAGGAATACAGACATATATCTATGGACAACACACTATAATAAGCCAAAGGTAGAAGTACATAGATGTGTGGAAGAGGGTGACAAGGAGCGATCCAGGCCTGTCCCACCCAGCACACAGCCAAAGGGCCACAACCACATGAGGTTTAGGTGTCACTCAGTATAGATACTAGCCACTGGTATCCGTTAGCAGTACAGACTATGTGGTGCACATGCTAGCAGTGCAACATGGCTGTACAAGTAAGTAGTCATCTAGCAGCTGTATACACATACCTGTGATATATGACCTTGTGTGTGCCCACATGTGGTGTGTCAACCCCTAGATGAATGGGCTATGACCCATGGCCACACACTGCCCTCCCCACAGCCCTACTACGACAGGCCTGCTGAGGTCATCCACCTAGAAATACACCCTTGGGAGAGTTGCAGCCCAGTATTCTCCATAGCACATCCTATAACTGCGTACTGCTGTAGTGTGATAAATTAGTTAGGTAGGAGATCTAATCCCAGACTTGGCAAGTGTGTGTGTGTGTGTGTGTGTGTGTGTGTGTGTGTGTGTGTGTGTGTGTGTGTGTGTGTGTGTGTGTGTGCGTGTGTGTGCATGTGTGTCTGTGTGTGTGTGTGTGTCTGGGTGTGTGTGTCTGTCTGACACAGTCTGTGTAGAGAGCAATACGTTTTAAGGTAGTCACACTCCATACAATTCAAATGATGCACTTTGGCAAGGCTGCTGATGTCATCCACCTAGAAATACACCTCTGGGAATTTTGTAGCCCAGTAATCTCCATAGCACATCCTATAACTGTGCACTGCTATAGTGTGATAAATTAGTTAGGTAGGAGTTCTAATCCCAAACTTAACTGTGTGTGTGTCTGACTCTGTGTAGAAAGCAATGCTTTTTAGGGTAGTCACACTCCCTACAATTCAAATGCTGTACTCTGGCAAGGCTGCTGATGTCATCCACCTAGAAATACATCTCTAGGAAGGTTGTAGACCAGTAATCTCTGTAGCATATCCTATACCTGCATATTGCTGTAGTGTGATAAATTAGTTAGCTAGGAGTTCTAATCCCAGACTTGGGAAGTGTGTGTGTATGTGTGTGTGTGTGTGTGTGTGTGTGTGTGTGTGTGTGTGTGTGTGTGTGTGTGTGTGTGTGTGTGTGTGTGTGTGTGTGTGTAGAGAGCAATGCTTTTTAGGGTAGTCAGACTCTCTATAATTCAAATGCTGAACATTGGCAAGGCTGCTGATTTCATTCACCTAGACTTGCACCTTGGGAAGGTTATAACCCAGTAATCTCCATAGTGCATCCTATAACTGTGTACTGCTGTAGTTTGATAGGATAGGTAGGTAGGAGCTCTAATCCCAGACTTGGCAAGTGTGTTTGTGTGTGTGTGTGTGTGTGTGTGTGTGTGTGTGTGTGTGTGTGTGTGTGTGTGTAGAGAGCAGTGCATTTTAGGTTACTCACACTCACTACAATTCAAATGCCCTACTTTGGCAATCCTGCTGATCTCATTAACTGGGAAATACACCTTTGGAGAAGGGGCACTCCAGTAATCTCTGTGGTGTGTCCTATAACAGCATCATGCTGTAGTGTGATATAGACCTCTGGTAGGAGTTCTATCCCCACACATGACAGTTGTGGATGTTTTGTATGTGTGTCTATGTTTGTGTAGGGAGAAATGCATTTTAGGCTAGTCACACCCCCTACAATTCAAATGCCTCACTTTGACAATCCTGCTGATGTCACTCACTGTTAAATACACCTTTGGGGAAGGAGGACTCTAGTAATCTCCATGGCATGTCCTATAATGGCATAGTGATATAGTGTAATGTACTAGTTAGGTAGGAGTTCTAATCCCAGATGTGAGAGGTGTGTGTGTGTGTGTGTGTGTGTGTGTGTGTGTGTGTGTGTGTGTGTGTGTGTGTGTGTGTGTGTGTGTGTGTGTGTGTGTGTGTTTGTCATTCATATCCTGTGTGGTGGTGGTTGTGAGTGTGTAACAACTGAACTCAATGTGGAGTGGGTTTTGCTAACTTCTTATATGGTGGGCCAAGTATATATCACAATGTCCACCATACAGGGATAACAGATGTGAAACAGCCAAAAGGCTGGTGTTCAAATCCATACCCCTAAATGTGACATCAATGCCAGCTGAACAAAGTTAGCAACACTTGTAGTACCCAGGATACACTCTCAACCCATGTCTCATACACACACACACACACACTTGCCTAGGCAACAGCCACTATGTTGGTAGTACCCTGCATATTGCCCACTGATAGCAACCATGGTGTGATTGCAGTGGGCTACAGAGGGCATGGCACCCTGTCCATCAGTCCAAAAGGCATGTACATGCCGACAGTGCATCTCCCCCATGTTCCCCACTGGACACCTGTGGAGCCATCAAATATGACCCACAAAGGACCTAACATGCCTAAAACACAAACCCTTTATGGACATATGTCACTGACAACAGGTAATACTGGTATCATGTTAACAATGTAGGTGCAGGGCCAACATGCTGTCCATGAACAGTTCCCGCCACATGAGGCCAGGACTAGCACATCTGATGATAAGGAGCTGTGTACACAACATGAGCCAGACACCCAAGGTACATTACCACGTTACTGCACATGCATGTGGGAGGTGTGCACATCCAAGACACTGTCCATATCATGGATGAAGGAACACATACATGGCAAGCAATGCACAGCATTGGCCACACGCAAGTCACCCAGGTGACTGGATGGTGAATGCAATACCCGCCTCTGTGGGTATTTCCAGACAGTACACCCCTGAGCCACACTGCAGACCATTGTCATGTGGCCTGATGCCAAGGTATACCCATCACCTACCCTTGTATAGCCATATGGCACCATTAACCACAACACACCCATGAAGCAATGCACACATGCATGTCAGTACTGGCACCCATGTCTTTGTGTGTATTGTATGATGCATATGACCACATTCACACTCACTACAACCCCCATTGGCATACTGAAGCATGCTGTCTGATGTCAGACACCACCACATACCCTTTGCACATATAACTTCTGTATGACCCCTGTGGTGCATGTGATACCTGCACAGTACTGTGTTGTGGCAATCCCACTGGTGCTGAGGTATATTACTGGCCCTGGCAAGTGTGGAAATGTGTGTGCATCCCTGTGAGAGTGTGGGTGTGTTGACGCTGACACCTGTTCATACAGGCAGGCACATGTACAACACCTAACACATAGCTACCATATCCCTGTTGCAGATGTCACTCACCATCACATAAAAATTCTGGGGGCTCCCCAACAGGTGGCACATCCAATAACTGCATGGACATGTGATAGCACTACATAGTCATTGGGGGTTTGATTCCCTGTACTGGTAAGTGTGTGACACAAATATGTGTAGGCTTTACTCTCCCACCCCTCCCTAGCTTTTCCGTGCCTGTGTCTGCCTCTCTTACTCCCTCTCTGGTGGATGTGGAGACTTACACCGGCTTTGCTTGGGCTGCAGCATGTGTATTATAAGTGATGCTCAAGATCAGTTGATGGTCTCTGCATGAATTGCAGCCCTCCTCTTACTGATTGCATGTGGGACAGCTGTGGTTACATTCCCATATCCAATTGCATGGAAACACCCACCAATATCTAGGAACATCATGTTGGTATTGGGCCTTTCATTCACTGTGAGCAGGAGCTCAACCTGTTGTCTGGCAAAGAGCATCTCAGATGGAATGGGGTTTATTTACCTCTAACAACATACACTGTGGAAACTGGCCAGCACACAGGAAGGGGATGTGCCTGACCTGATTACAGACTGTAAGTGCTGCTATACAGCATTTGGAGTGATAGGTTCATAGGTAGGTTCATAGGTAGGTACTAGGCTATCAGCCCTAGGGCTTATACAAGCCCAGCCAAAAAGGTACCCTGGCTTTTGCCATCAAAGAAAATTATTTTGCTGTGCCACTGTTGAGCAGAGCCACAGAAGTGATCCCCGGGGTGAATTTCCTATTTTTCATCCGATCACCAAGATTTTTCTTGAAGAGTGCTAATGAGGAGCTTTGTTTGATATAGATAGGTAGTTTATTCTGGAGTATGGGAAGTCTCTGGGACAGGAATCTATCCCCCCGGCATGTTCTGATTATTGTGGTGACAAGGTTTAGGTCCCTAGAGCATTAAGCTTGGAGGGATTGGGATTTCTTTAAGTGGAGCATGTCCAACAGCTTTGGGTTTGACATAGCTTTGTATGTTAGGCAGAGATCACCTCTGAGAAGGTGATATGCAATGGAGTAACCCTGGAGTTTTTTGAGACGGTCTGCGTAGGGCATCTGTTTGAGGCCGGTAATCCTCTTTGTGAGGTATTCCTGCAGCCTTTCCAGTTGTTGTAGATGTCTTGTGAGGTACATACCAAAAGGGGCGTTGTACTCTATAATGGATCTAATGAGTGATGAGTAGAGGGGAACAATGACCTCTTTTTTTCTGGATGAGAAACCTTTTGTGATAAGGTGTGCCATGTAGAAGGATTTCCTGACTACTGTGGCAATGTGATTATCACCTGTGTCCCAAGGTCTCTTATCACACTTTCAATGTTAAGTATACTACTGCCTATGTTGTAGTTCATGGGTAAAGAGTTTTTACCAAAGAGGATGACAATACACATTTTGGCAATGAGCTTGAGGCCATGGTTTGACACCAGGCATCTATCTCAGTGAAGCCCTTTTGTAAGATGTCCACATCGTTAGGAGTTTTGATTATGGCTCCTAGTTTGCAGTCATCTGCGAACTTCGTTAGCCAAAGTCCTTCTGTGTTAGCCTGTACATCAGAGAAGTAGATACCAAACAGGAGAGGACCCAGGACTGAACCCTGTGGTACTCCACTTGCCACTGGTCTGAAGTCGGATTTGGAGTCTGCTACTTTCACAGTGTGGGTTCTGTCAGTGAGCCAGTTGGCAACCCATCTTGTGACATAGGGATTTATACCTAGTTTAGTGGTTTATCTGTAATTCCAGAGTAGGGGATGGTGTTGAAAGCCTTGGTGAGATCTAGATAGGCTGTGTGAACCATCTTACCCTCATCTACGGATTTGGTGACTGCTTCAAAGAAGTCTATCTGGTCTGTTGGTTTAACAGGGAGGGTGTGGATATAGCTGCCCTACATGTTTTAATAACTACCATGTCAGTGCTATGTTTATGAGGAAACCCTATCTGTAGGGTCATCTGCAGACTGGGCAGTGTGTGGTGCCTTTTGTTTCATGTATTACCCACAGAGCACCTATCTGTGAACTGCAGAAGGTAGTGTGAGGATTGCATTCTGTAGATGGTGACAGCCTTGAGAGTTACTGACTTCATATCCATTACAGGACATATGGTGCAACAAACCCTGTTACAACAGTACATGTATGAGGTTATCACAGCAACATATCAATATTGGCCCTGTGTATGTGTGTCCAGCCACAACCCTGACAACCTTTGTACATATGTCATACAGTAAGGGGTGCAGATGTACTGCACACCATAATTAGTGACATCATATCTGATAACAAGCCAGTGAGATATCAGACTGCTACACATGTAATGTATAGTGGGGGTTATATTTGATGACATAACCTGGACATTCAGTGACTGTGTGTACAGTACTGCTGTCTGTGTACGTATGGTGTTTGACAGCAGTGTGTGTATTGTTAATATGTACCTTGGCCTGTGTACAGACTGTGGCAGATGTCATTGTTCTTCGTCCTGTTCATAGGATCATAGGTTCATAGGTAGGTACTAGGCTATTGGCCCTAAGGCCTACATAAGCCTAGCCAAATGGTACCCTGGCTTTTGCCACCCAAGAAAATTATTTTCCTATGCCCCTGTCAAGCAGAGCCACAGAAGTGATCCCCGGGGTGAATTTCCTCTCTCCCATCCAATCATCAAGATTTTTTTTGAAGAATGCTATTGAGGAGCTTTGTTTGATATAGATAGGTAGTTTATTCCAGAGTATGGGAAGTCTCTGAGATAGGAATCTATCCCTCCAGCATGTTCTGTGTATTGTGGTGACAAGGTTTAGGTCCCTAGACTGTGTAGCTAGGAGGGATTGGGATTTCTTTACATGGAGCATGTCCAACAGCTCTGGAATTGACAAAGCTTTGTATGTTAGGCAGAGATCGCCTCTGAGTAGGCGATATGTGACAAAGTAAAGCTGGAGTTTTTTGAGAGGGTATGCGTAGGGCATCTGTTTGAGGATGGTAATCTTCTTTGTGAGGTATTTCTGTGGCCTTTCCAGTTGTTGTAGATGACTTTTGAGGTACATACCAAAAGGGGCGTTGTACTCTATAATGGGTCTAATGAGTGATGAGTAGAGGGGAACAATGACCTCTTTTTTCCTGGATGAGAAACCTTTTGTGATGAGGTGTGCCATGTAGAAGGATTTCCTGACTACTGTGGCAATGTGATTGTCAAAGGAGAGACTACTGTCCACCTGTGTCCCAAGGTCTCTTATCACACTTTCGGTGTTAAGTAGACTACCGCCTAAGTGGTAGTTCATGGGTACAGAGTTTTTACCAAAAGGGATGACAATGCACTTTTTGGCATTGAGCTTGAGGCCATGGCTTTGACACCAGGCATCTGTCTCAGTGAGGACCTTTTGTAGGATGTCCACATCATTAGGATATTATTATGGCTCCTAGTTTGCAGTCATCTGCAAACTTTGTTAGCCAAAGACCTTCTGTGTTAGTCTGTACTTTAGAGAAGTAGATACCAAACAGGAGAGGACCTGGGACTGAACCCTGTGGTACTCCACTTGTCACTGGTCTGAAGTTGGATTTAGAGTCTGCTACTTTCACACTGTGGGTTTGGTCAGTGAGCCAGTTGGCAACCCATCTTGTGACATAGGGATTTATACCTAGTTTAGTGAGTTTGTTTATAATGCCAGAGTGGGGGATGGTGTCAAAAGCCTTGGCGAGATCTAGATAAGCTTTGTGTACCACCTTACCCTCATCTGATGTTACATGCTGCTCCACTGTGTGCTACCCTATTGACTTACATGTTTGTAGGGAAATACACGCAGATGTCCCATACCACAGACAGGCAGCAGACCATGCTGTGTAGCGCCCAGTATAAGTAGGATTAGTATGTGGGTGGCACATATGAGGTTTGTGTTGAACAGATAGTCCATATACTGCAATAATACGCTAGCGTGCCATATGTAGCTGTGGCTGTGTTCACATTGGTTGTGGTGATGCACTTACACACGGGTGTATGTTACTCTGTGCTGTGGCATGCCTTTAGAGCCTGCTATCTATGTGCAGGTACATGTGCATTCTCCCATAGGCCAGTGTTGAGCTGGTCTGCCTGTAGCCGTCACAGTGCTTTGTCACATGTCTAGCAGCTTAGTGTACTTACCCAGTGAGATGTAATGTCCAGTTACTTGCAGGATGTACTGCTACCGGGCCACCATAACAGTCATGTATGTCAGACAGAGCAGTGGGATGATATATGTACATACACTTATCCAGATATCTATATAGACATACAGATAT